>NC_088327.1:21822500-21835000 GCF_036884655.1 Musa acuminata AAA Group | reverse complement strand
GAAGTACTCATACAAGACATCCTTGGTGTCTCGAGTCTAATGACCATATATACAATTGGGATGATAGAATCGCTATCTGACAATGATGTATTATCACCCATCTAGCATTCCGTGAGCGGATCAATCAGTGAATTCATTTTCCAATGAGCACCTACACTATATCTCTAGTGTCCTCATACGAGTGGTTATAAGACTAACCAACCACCTTCATCATATGGACGGGTATATAATAAACTAGTCTGTCCGATTATCTTGATGTCCCTCTCGAGTATCCTATGATTGGGATTATTTAGGATTTGTGTTTAAAGGTAAATCGATCTCATTATCATGATCCGATTCCCTTTATACAGATCCATGAACATCATAATATATGCAATAGCCAATATAAAATGAATAAAATATCAATAAATAATAATAAACAAAATAGTGTGTAATCTCACACATGCCATCACTCACGTGATCGGCTTGCTAGGCACCTATGTCTAGTAGGATTTTTTTCTATGCCAGCCTTAAACAAAGTCATATTCTGATTAAGACTTGGGGTGCCTCTTGCTCTATAAAACAAGGGGTGCTCCTCATCATAAGACATCCCAGAAAATCTCAAAAGCTATAGCAAGGATCCTAATCGACCCTAGCTTTTCTAGCCTCCAACGAGAGCAAGAGAAGAGAGAAGAAGAGGAGGAATTCTATACCCAAGCCTTCTGGCCATAGTCCTTCCTCAAGTTCCAAGAGTAGAAGCTCTACATCAAGCTCTATCCAACTATTGTGAGAAGTCTCTAAAGCCTATTACCTACTATCCAAACCTCAAGAGGAGGTTCCAGTAGCAAGGGAGAAGGAGATTAAAACTAGCGACGATCCTTAATCCAAAGACAATCTATGTTCTTATGCATATATTAGTCTCGTATCACACTTTTATTTAATTGTTATAAGACTTGTATTTGGCATTTTAGCTGAGGTTGTTTTCTTCGAGTTTTATGCTTAATATTTTAGCTCATATTTCTCTTCATCAAAACTTTCATATGAGAGATGGTATCAGATCGACGAATCATTGAACCCAAACCTCATTTGGGTCATGTTAAAGAAGAAAATTGAATTTTCTTAAAAGGGTATTTTTCTTATGTTTATCATATCATGGATCACACAATTGGATGGTTTGTTAGGAAATCAAAACTCAAAAAGCATTAAGTTATTATTTGTAAGCCTATAATTTTAAGAGAATACAATGATTATCTTGTAAATTTTGAACGTATAAGATCACATAGGGTCAGATAGGGTTGGGTCAAACCCTACTATATCATGTATTGGGCTTCAATACTATGGTGACACTTTTATCCACTTTTATAAATCATGATATATTTTTTTGTTAATGTCCATTTTAACCCATCTGGTTTTGGTCATGGATCACTTAAGCTCTTATGATTTGCTTGTGTCTAAAATAACCCATATATTTTTTAAAACATAACATATAAGCCCATTTCGTCAAGTATGAGTTAACAGACGTTAGAGTATACTTATATGGTATGTTTACTAATAATAAATTATTAATATAATGACATGTATAATTGAAGTTTAAAAAAAAGTTAATCCATTTTAGCCATTGTAGTTTTAGTCATGGATCACTTAGACTCTTATGATTTACTCGCATCTAAAATAGTCCATATGAACTTTTATTTTCATATTTTTATTTTTTTTCTACAAACATATGTTTCTAAACTTTCAAATATTTTAATTTTGTTTGAGCAATCTGGTAAATCAGATAGGATTTTTTTATGATTAATCTTATTCATGAAATTAACCTTCATATCTTTTATATTTATTAATAAGGGTATTGCTATAGTAATGAGTGGATGAATTTTTGCATACTCTTCAAGAGATTATCCCTGCATTTCATGCATCCGATCTGGAATGACGTAGGTATTATATTCACATTTTCTTTTTCTTGTTAATGCTGGCACACATCATTACAATGCAATACTACTGTTGGGTACTCAAGGCGAACAACTTATTTGAATCCACTCTGTGTATCCCTTCATAATCAATTGGGACACACATTAATCAAACTAGCTTATTCTCCAAGGCATTTTCATTTTAAGTGAGAAATTTTTGTTTTCTACTTCTGGTTTTAAACTTGGATCTATATGTCACTACATAATTTAGACAATCTGAAGTATTAATTATTCTTATAGATCTGACTTTTGTATTGAGCAAAAACTTTTTATAACATAAAAATACTCATAGTTATTTCACTGATCTAGATGTCCATGAAAGTAGTATCAATTGGACAATTCATTAGAATAGTGAAATGTCTTGATGATCAATTTCTTTTATGTTTGAGAACTTTTAAAAATTTACAAGCGAAAACCACTTCTTAGCAATTTCTTATATGACTATTAACATTAGATGAATGCTTCATTAAACTTTACAGACTTGAAACTCAATGATGTGGTTTCAGTGAAACGCGGCTTCTAGCAAAGGATGACTGTCATAATATTATATTTGAAATCTAAAATTTAATATAAAAATCTATGGTTGTTTCTAAAGGGACAGCAACATGTATCTGATTTTGATAAAAAGCAATCTAATATTTAATTGAGGCTTAATTGAAGCTTTGGTTGAGAGTTATTGAGATCGTTCCTAATTAAATATATAATAAAAGTATAACACATTATTATGCTTTCTTATGTTTAATAAAAGCTTTTGCAACACATATAACACTACAATAAATCATCCATATGTTTTTCCTAGTTTATGTTCACTTTCTCTATTCAAATGTTAGATAAGAATTAAAACTATGTTTCATGCATGTAGTCTTAAAGTCATTGTTGAGTGTAGTACGAATTGCATGCACATCCATGAAAGAGCTTCTCGTGGAGTAAGCCAAAGTCAAGGTAGCCCACTCGTACACACCTTAGGACCGTCCAAGCGGCACGTAAGTCTATGACATGTTCTCTAAAATGATTAAATTTGACTCTTTAATAATAATATTTTGATGTTAGTGGAAAAACTGCAATGGTAGCAATGATTAGGATTGAGCACAATTTTCTGTTTATCATGTTTGTAATCTCTTCAATTTTTTAGGGTCAATGTTCCTTGGTGGTTTCCTTATTGTAATAATCTCTTTCATGATATACATCTCTGTAGAAATAATAATTGTTTGACGTAATAATCTCTTTCATGATATACATCGTTTGACATATTCTCAAGGCTTCAATCATACTGATCGGGTCTAGTTTCAAATCACTCGATCAATAGTTGAATTGGATAAACTAGTCAAGACTTTAGGATTCATAATTTTTTTAAATTTAGAATTAACACATATATGTTATGTTTAAAATATAAAATATATAATTAATATTAGAGAAACAAATGTTCTAAAGCAGTTATATGATGATTGGAATTACTGAGTGTTGACATGTGAATAAAATGAGTGAGGGTTTCCCTATCTTCATCCTAACGATAGAAGACTTAAATGTCTTTTGAAAATATTGAATTGAGGGTGTTTTAGTTTTTTGAAGGCCTAAATGGTATAATTAGTGAATCAAACAGGTTGAAGTTTTAATTTTTGGTCATTTCGGTTGGATCGGGTCATCATGTTTGTATTTATATCTTGTTAAAGTTTAAATCATTTGAATTCTTAGTGAGACAATATGGATCGTTTTATTTCTCCTATTTTTCTTGTTCTATAACTTGTTGGATTTGCCTGATATTTTATTTTTGTTTTGGGTCTTTGTTTTAGCCTACTTTTTTTTACGGTAGCTAAGTAGTTTAAAGAGAGAACTACAATACTTTAAAAACTCGAACTCGGGATTAGTTGCTCCATCAATCAAGCTTGAATAGTGTGTTTATAACACTTAAAATGCTTAAAAAATCGAGTCAAAATTTTAAATTATTAGAATTTCATAGTATAGACGATATTATGGTTGACTTCGAATAATACTACCATTTGTACCTTTTGACGTGAAACTATAATTTTAGACTTCGGTGGTATTACCATCGTTATAGGCAATACCACTAATAAGATCATTGATAAAGAATAAATTGTGCTTCTTCGATGACTTCGATGGTGTGCTTGGGCTTGATGGTACCATCACCCCCGAGCATGTTAGGCCATGTGTTTGGCCTTCTAATGGATCTAACACCAACCCAACTTCAAGCCTAATGGATATTGCAAACTTGGATTGTATTTTATTTTGATACCGACTCAAATTAAAATAAATATTTGACTAAGCATGCATAATACATTATTCATATCATTGCTTTTTGTGGCATAATATATGATCAATACATGTATAATTTATTGTTAAAAGTTTTATACAAGACATAGCCTTGTTAAATAGTGAATCCTTTTTGTTGATGCAATAGTCATGCATCATAAAGGTGCTTGTAATTATTGATATTGATTCAGCATATTGTTATGTGATTCATTTAAACTCTATCATATTCTCTAATAAGCATTTGTGCTCATAAAAAAAAAATATATAGATGTTTAAAAAAAATTTATGTTATCAAGAGCTAGAGCTAGAGGATTATTCAAGGTAAAGTTAGATTCGATAATTGTCTTTATTGAAATAAATATAGTAATTTTGGAAAAAAAATATACAGTTATGTGAAAAAAATAATAATCATGCATCGATTTATCTTCTCAATAATTGATGATTTGGAGAATATATTATATAGAGATTAGTTGGAGAGAAGTGCATGTGGTCTTATCATTCCGCGTCTCTCTTCATGAAGTACAATGTTGTGTCCCTTATTTATCTTTGTAAAAGGTTCAGGGGTGGCCAAACCTCACATATAACTTGATGCTTTAGCGTTAGTGTAGATTCTGTGCAATGGCTCAGATCTGTCGTGGTATCTAAAGAATGGTCTGTCTGACATATATTACATGCACGTAGATTTAAAGGAAGAGTTGTGTTGTCGTATATCCATATATTGAACAAATTGAAATGCCTAATTCCAACGAACATATAATATCGGAATTAACATAAGAAATCTTATAGACCAAAATCTTAACAAGTACATATCTTGTAAGTCATATACCATCATATAATCATCAAAAAAACAAAATAAATTTTAAACAACTTTAAATTTTTATCGAGAAAAAATATATATCAAAAACATGATTAATCAAAAATTACGTGAGCAAGAATTGTAAGTAAAGTGGATGATAATAATTAAGTAATCATGAACAAAATCATAAGAGAAGGAATGATAAATCAATTTATAATAGTGTCGACTTCTGGAATAGGGCACATTTCGGTATCGCTCACGTGGACCCAAGCAAACATACATGACAATGTAGACGTGGAACTTCAAGTCCGATGTGGCATGCAACACACAAGTGGTAGACAACCGTTTGTCGCCCCTTCCATACGAACGATATCATTATGGTACAGCAATCTCGGAAAGCTCAGGGTAGCGTCACGTGGCGTTAATCTGTGCAGGTCAGTTGGCGCTTGCATAGAAGCTTAAGCCAACCACAATTAATTGACCCCATATGGCTAACTCATCCTCGCAGGTATAAAAGCTAACCCTCCTTAATCAGGAGGGAGAGGACTTTTTGCACATTCAACTCACTCTTATTCCACTCAACGCTAACTTAAGCTTCGAAGGGGTTGAGTCAGAAAATCCCCCTCCTGGCCTCGACTTGTGTGTAGGGGTTGGCGATGAAGAAGCAGGCAACAAGACTCATAGCTCAACCCGACCCGATTCACATATCCATTGCCCGGAGTCTCTGCGTG
Organism: Musa acuminata AAA Group; assembly: GCF_036884655.1. Classification (NCBI taxonomy): domain Eukaryota; kingdom Viridiplantae; phylum Streptophyta; class Magnoliopsida; order Zingiberales; family Musaceae; genus Musa; species Musa acuminata. The sequence goes on along the minus strand of NC_088327.1, from coordinate 21,829,259 downwards.
GGTGACCTTGCACATACGAGATCGAACCGAGCCATGCTAACTCCTTAACCACGGCATAGAGGTTCACTAACATTTTGGTACTAGAAGGAGGGCCCAATGTCACAAGAGCACCCTCAGCCGAGCAACCCGGGAGAGTGTCCCGGAGAAGAGCCACCCCAACTCACCCGATCTTCGGGTTTAGAGGGCAACTCTCATTGCCTCTGAGCCTAGAAGGGAATACCTCAATCGTGACCTTAAGCCACTATTAGCAACTGTTCAATAATCTCGGGCTGTCGCCTCCTGGGACCATCATGGGGTAGCTTGCTGTCTCAACCGAGGCGTTCCTCAACCTCACCCATTATGTGCAAACGTTAGTTGGGATGATGTAGACCATCACACCCCTTGTACCCTAACTAGTTCAGTAAACGGTTCTCGCCCCACGATCATCACCCGTGATCTAACCTACGCTCATCCCTACACCTCACAATGCCATCTTGGTCGATTAGCCACCTCTTGCTCCAGATGCCCACCCCCAACCGGTGAGCGATTACGACACCCGAGGTCAATGACAAAGCACAATGTCCCTGTGCCTAGACGCGTTGCCTCAAACTTCCCGAAAGCCAACACTCTATCGTTCGACTCATTCTGGGCCCAATTGTAGTTGGTGAATCGGCGCTTGGACGAGGTTCAAAGGGAATTCCATAAATCCAAGGAGGAGCTCGGGGAAAGTACTTTGGTTGGGTTCTCCTTTGCCCAAGAAATTCAGGACAAGCATATCCCCCTTAACTTTCACCTCCTGACACTGGAGGTCTATGATGGTGGCTCTGATCCAGTGGAGCACATCGCCACTTGCTAGGCCTAAATGGCCCTATATGGTACTTTCGATGCCTTGTTGTGTCGGGCATTTCCTACCACCCTCTGAGGCCTAGCTCGGATGTGGTATAATCGATTGAGGTCATCCTCGGTCTCATCTTTTAATCAGCTTGCAAGAGAACTTAAGCTTCACTTCTTAGCCAATGCGCGACCTAAACTATCCATAGCCATGCTCATTGGGCTAAGGCAAAAGGAGGATGAATCCATCTCCCTCTTCATCGCCCGCTTCGCTATTGAGATCCGAGGGGTTCCAGATGCCCACCCCTCTTTGGTTATGCAGGCGTTCTTGATGGGTCTAATGACCTTCAAGGTTCTTTTGGTCGTTGGTCAAGAGACCACCAGTGATCCTCGAGATGCTCTAGTGGGCCAACCAATATGTTGCTGCAGAGGCAATAGTGACAAAAAAGCGCGAGGAGTCACACAAGAGGCCACGCTAGGAGCTACCCATGTGAGCATATTGGGGAAAGAAGAAGGCCTGCCATGGTGAGGTCAAAAGAAGATGAGCCTAAGGTGTGCAAATAAAAAAAAAGGATTGCTATAGTGGAGCATGTGCCTGAGTTGTGCACCTCGGCCAAATAGTGCACGAGTAGTGCACGTTAGCCAAATAGTGCCCGAGTCATGCACCTCAGCAAAACAATGCCTTAGTCATGCACCTTGGCCAAATAGTGCTCGAGTTGTGCATCTCGGCCAAATAGTGCTCGAATGGTGCACTTCGGCCAAATAATTCCCTAGTTGTGAACCTTGGCTAAACAGTGCTCGAGTTGTGCACCTCGGCCAAATAGTGCTTGAATTGTAACACCCCTTATTAGTCCCACATCGGAAGTGGGCAAGATTAAGATTGACTTATAAGGGTTTGATAAGTATTTTATTATCAACTTCAGCTTAAGTATTTTGGTTAGTGGTTTAGACCAAACGAAATTGATAGGTCAATTAGCCCATCAGGCTCAGGCCATGACATTTGATATTAGAGTTGATCCATTGCTCGAGCCATGCCTCACGGCCAGTCCAATATCCGAGTCACATCTCGACTAGTCTTACACCCAGAGGGAGATGAAGAAGCATTCAATTAACATTATATAGACCCATTCTATATTAGACCCAAAAAGACATATTCAATTAACATTATATAGGAGGGTTCTAAGTCAAAGTTTTCCTAAGTATGTTCACGACAATTTACTCTTCCAGATATGAAAATTTAGGGAGTACAGATAACAACCAACTCATATACCAACCCAAACTTATTACAAATTAGTATAAATAAATAATTAGCTAAAACCTATAAGTACTTTTTCCAATCAATTCTTACCTTCAGAACAAAAAATGTATAAAATTTTAAATCATTTTTATTTCTACCAAAGACCATCCAGAGGTTTTGATATGCATTTCAGAGTATAACTTGTTCATATAAATGCTTATAATACTATTTCAAAGCACATTTCATAGACAAAGCCATAAATATAACTAAATAGCATATCAAAATAAAAATCATATCGATACAAATGTTCATCATTAAGTATTCATAAGTTAAATAAATATAGCTAAAGATGCATTTTTAAATTTAGAATAAATGTAGGGTATTTTATTGGAAAAAGCCTCCATTAATGGTTATTTACCGAATGGCACCCTCATATTTATTTTTGTTAGGATCTTAATCCCACGAGTGATGAGGGAATTAGTGCTATATTGTTCAATATTCTGACATGTCGACTTCATCCTAATATAATATAACTATTTATCAATGTAGGGCATTTTATTAGAAAAGCTACCATTAATGGGTTTTTAATCAAATGACACTCTCCTATTTATTTTTGTTAGGATCTTAATCGCACTGAGGAATGAGCGAATTAGTGCTATATTATTTAATCTTTCGGCATGTTGACTTCATCATGACATAGCCTTTCGATGTAATATTTGATCATTTTGTCATGACATTTGAATTTCTGGCATGAAGTTTGATCTTCGATATGTCGACCAATCCTCGGACTTAATGTTCAATTTTCATCATAATAATCTTTTGACATAATGATCGACTCACTATTTCAATATTTGGCCTTTTGATGGTTCGAATCTATGATCAAGGTATTTTTTGTATCACTTATCTCAATAACATATTAATTTATAAAATTTATCAATTGATTTCATCATTAACATATGAGATTCAATAATTTTTTTCTTTTTAATAATGACAATCAATTCTCTTGTTTACATATCATCTTGATAAAAGTCGTGATAAACTTGAACTCAAATAAAAAGAACGTATATTCTTTTAAATGTTTATCTTAAATTCAAGTTGAAAGAAATTTGATCTCATTGATATTAAGATTCAATTATTTCAAGCCCAAATAGTGAGGGACAATCAAGTTTTAAAATTCAAAATATAATATTCAATTATTATCAAGATATAATACTAACCATTAGTCATAAACAAATGATCATTACAAGCTAACCATTTGCATATATTAGAAACATAAAGAATTATAAGTTAAAACATAAGATAATTCTTCTCTTTTGTCATTAATTAAAAGGAAGGATACACACATAAGTACAACACAAGTTACTTGGGTAGTGGTATTTCAAAATGCCTAAATAAGATCATGCTGATAGAGGTGTTATTTTTCTTTTATTTATTTTTTTTAGCCTAGAAGCCAAGTTCAAGCCATGTACCATCATTTAAATAAATTTAGTAAGCCTAATTTTCTTCTAATAAAATCAATTTGATCTTTACTAAGTGATTTTGTAAAGATGTATGTGAATTGATGTTTGTGTCAATGAAGTTCAATGATATATTATGATTATTAAGATAATCCTATGTGAAATGATATCTAATGTCAATTGATATTTGTGTCAATGAAATCCAATAATATATCATGAGTGTTCCTTTTCTATATTCCTAAAGCATACAACTGTAGTGATTTTTGAAATAGTCCTTTTTTAAGTTTAAGGTAAGATTATTCTAAATTTTTATATCTAGTGCAAGGAGTATAAGATGTTGTTACATGTTTGTCATACACATTTTTTAATTTAAACTCATTAGTAACTTTATTTTTGAATTAATTATATTTTTATCAATTTTTAAATTAATTATACAATTCTAAGAATACTTCAAGTAATTTGTTATTTGATAAAGATGCTTTAGGAGAGTTAAATACTTGATCGTTCAAAGTCATAAGGCATAATTTATCATTTATTCTTCATTTACTTTGAACATCATCTTATACATCTTAAGTAACCTTATGAATTCTTTAAATGGAAGATCACCTAGGTTCTTTTCTTCTTCAATTGTGATTATCTTTGCATCCCGGTTTTTTAAAAGCGACCTAATAATTTTACTTGATAGATCCTGATTAGAAACTATTTATCAAGAGTTTTTAATCCACTAATAATATACAATAATATGGTAAACATATCATTAATAGATTATTTTAGAATCATTATAAAATGCTTAAAATTATGCCTAAGTTGCTTCATGAAAAATTTTCAAAGTATGCCAAATATCAAAAGCAGTTATACATATAGAAATCCAATTAAACTCATTGTGATCTAAATCACAATATAGAGTATTTATCACTTTAGCATCTAAGTGAAATAATTATCTTTTAGAATCCATTCATTCTTCAAAAGGTTTTGTCATTTCAAAATTAACTATAATTTTAGAAGGTTTTTTAAAATCATAGTTAATAATAAACCATAAATCATGATCAGGTGAATATAAGAAAACTCCTAGTTTAGTTTTCCAAAAGTATAATCCTTGGTTTTAAACATTGGAAGACATATGATTCAGTGTCTCTCTTTATTGTTAAAAAATGTCTCTTAATATCACCATACTTTCTTGTTGCACTAGTTTACCCCTCTCTCTTATTTCTCTCTTGTGTGTTGATCCAATGAAAGAATCAAACTCATATATATTGTTAATGATCTTAATGACACTAAGAGGAAGGGCGTGAATTAGTGATATAGTGAATTTTAATTGACTTTAAATTTTGATCCAAAAATTATATCAGAAATATGATTAAGAATCTAGCGTGAGTAAGAATTTATGAGTAAAGTTCATGATAATAAGTAAGAAATCACAAATAAAATTTGAAAAAAAATAATAAATCGATTTAAAATGGTTCAGCTTTCCTTGACCTATATCCACTCCTGATTCCTCTATCCTCGGTTCCATTGGCTCTTACAAATGATATTCCTTTTAATTATTGAAAATCAACTATTATTATTATAACTTTCTCCTTTTCCAAATTTAGAAAAGAACTTAACAATGATCAAAGAGAGAATTATAATACTTTGCAGATTGGATGCTCCAATAACCAAGCTTGATTGGGATATTTATAGCTCCTAAAATGTTTTAAAATGAAGCTAAAATTTTAAATTTTCATAAATTTAGGATATGAGCAATACTACCACTAACTTTCGGTTATATCATTATCATAATTTTTTATACAAAACCATAATAGTATACTTGTGTTATACACTATCATAATAAATTTTCATATAGAGTCACAATACTAGACCTCAACCATACTATCATCAAAATTTTTGAAACGGGCTTTATGTTTAGCTTTCTAATGACCCAAATTGGACCTAAGTTTAAGGCCAATAACTGTAATAAACTTTTTATGATAAATAGTTTTATTTATTCCGATATCAACTCAAATTTGTGAAAATTGACTTCAACCAAATCATGACTCATAACTATTCATTTGACATATTTTTGAAGCTTTCAATATTTTGTCTACTCTTCCAATACTTCGTCCGAACCTTTGGCATATTGCTCAATCCTTTCTATATTGACTTCACCATGATATTAATCTTTCGATGCGATGCTTGATTCGTCCGACTTGATTCACAAACTTCTAGTATAAAGTTTGATCTTTAGTAATGTCAACCAATCTTTCGAAATAATATTTGACTCATTGGCTCGTAGTGGTCCGAGTCTATGATTAAAATTTTCTATGGATCACTTGTCTCAATAATATATTAGTTTATTAAATCCATCAATTAATTTCATTATTAATATATAGGATTCAACGGTTTTTACTTAGAGGCATCACTCTTTTATAATAACAAAAAAATTCAATGAACCAAACCCAATTAAATCAGTGGATTCTAAACAATTCGAAATTCAACCAATTTTGAACCAGCTCAAATAAACTCCCTTCTCCACCTTCTCATCCTTTGCCTCAGCCTCCTTCCCCTCTCCTCCTACTCTACCTCCTCCCCTAGTTTTCTCCTCTTGACCTAATTTGAACAAGATTGGTTCAACAGAAATAAATAAAAAAAACTATGAATTCTTCCATGGTTCTAATATCATTTGATATAAAAGGTAGTCTTTTCGTCCAAATAGAAAAATAGATGCCCCTAAGTAAAATTAAACAGGAGAACAGCACACTGCCAAACCCTCCACCACTAGTGATTTGAAACCCTACAACGATGAATACTAGAAATAATATAGGGTTTCTAATTCTTTGTTAAGCTGCGGATAAACTTATTTGATCTTTTCTATGATTAGAGATAGCCAATAAATGTAACTTTTGCTAAGGGTGAAGTATTTATAGGCCCCAACAGCTTAAAAAATGGAGTCAAAATATATTATTTACACCATATGCGTCAGATACAGTTTTGAGTCTTGTCACAAGATATAACGTGATTGTGATTATTAGTACTACTATGATTGTTATTTTGAAAAGGGTGGGGTATTTATAGGCCCCAACGGTTTAAAAAATTGAGTCAAAAAATATCTTATTCTGAATTTTCGGGGTACTGACGGTACCATCGCCATTACTAGGCGGTACTATCGCCTGCAGTCTGACACTGGGAGGTACCACCACTTGATAGGGGTGGTACCACTGCCTGATAGGGGCAGTACCATCGTTGACTGCATTAACTGTCGACGGTACCATCGCCCAA